>NC_036648.1:1305739-1335570 GCF_002806865.2 Cucurbita pepo subsp. pepo | reverse complement strand
AATATATATATATATATATATATATATATATATATATATATATATATATATATATATATATATATATATATAAGACACACGAAAATGACTGTTCCTTTCTCATGGCTACAAACCGAAACATTATCCTCAACGATGTCTTTAATGAATCCTTCCATTATCTATGCTTCGGGGGTGTTTTTTACATTCATGAATCAAATATTCAAATTAATTAATGTAAATTCGAAAATTATAGGAAATGTTAATTCTTTTGATGTAAACGATGTTGACAAATGCTTATGTTTTTTTGAAGTCAACCCTTTCTTTAAATCTTTTGGAAGTTGTTTCCACTTTATGTTACAAGTGTGATCGTATTTAACTTATAAATGTATATAGACTATGTTCTTTGATATCATTAATATCATCAAACTGATAATATGAACATAATATTGATTTGTTTTTGTTTTTAATTAAAAAAATTGCTAATAATTTCCTTCATTGAGTAATTATCTACCCGAACAAAAGTTTACATTCATGTTGACTTTGAAGCTAAAGTCAAATGCTCGGTGGTAAAAAGAGCAACGAAAGCAGATTATTGAGCCAAAAGATGGTTTTTGTGTAGTTTTTTTAGGGTTTAGAGTACGAGATTATATTGAGTTGAAATAAACTAAAACCAAGTCGAGCGTTTTATTTGGAATCAAAGGAGTCGATTTGGTACGTAAATGTCATCATACGTAAGTTGAATTGAGCTGACTTAGTGGGATATTGGAATGTTTCTATCGAGTAGACGTGTTAATGGCTGACACATAATGTCATTCATAATAGTCGTTTCATAACCGTATGAACATGTAGATGGATGGGACTTATCCAAATAAATTCATTTCAATCTACGTCAATATGAACACAAATATAATTTTTATTATATTTATAATGTCGCATATTATTAATATAGTCGTTATAAATATAGATATATAAGAAAATTTGTTAATAGTGTGACATTGACATGAAAATACATAATCTTAGGTTATAATAATAAAGGAGTAGGTTTTTTTTTAATGATTATTTCAAATTTTAATTTTTTTGTTTTTGATATCCAGCTGGCATGAAATATAAATAATTAGAATTAAAAGAAAAAACAAAGTGAAAATTGAAGGTTCCAAGAAGCACGTGCCGGCAGTATGGTCCCACCGGTGCTCACTCTCATGGATAATTTGACTTTCTATATTTTATTAAAAACAAGTAAACGTGTTCTCTTTCTCTCTCTTCCCTACATAAAAGTGTTAATTATATTAATCAAATTTAAATTTTGAAAATTGTAATGAATATTTGAATTTTTAAGTTTATAATAAATTTCACCAAATTTAAAAAAAATTTAAACTCAATTTTTAATTTTTAATTATAAATTTTTAATATCAAAATTAATTTTTTTTTAATATATTTGATACATGGACGAACAAGTCTGAAGCTTACTTTAGAGATTTCGTTCCATCGAGAAAGATCATTTTTACTTAATCGTCGGATGTGGGCATTTTAGAAATTCTAAATTAACTTCTTATCCAACTGGAACAGATTTTAATAAAATTACCTTGAAATGTAAATAATCTTTAAATTTTGGTATTTGAGCAAAATTTAAAATAATAATAATAATAATAATAATAAATAACATATAGAATTCTATTTTTCAATTTTTAAATATAATATTTTAAAGTTGCTAATATTTAGTATGAATGCCTTGTCAGCATTTGACCACGTAGTCATATTCAAACCTAAGTACGTTCGGATTTGTCTACGTGTCACATTCTTATTTGACTAATTCTTTTCCTTTTTTTCCTCAAAAGCTTATTTGACTAAATTGTATTTCATATTGAATATAATAAACAAGCTCATAATTTTCAACAATAATAATTATAATGATTTGAAACACATTGGTCCATTAGAAATAATAATAATAATAATATCAATACATAAACTCAATTTTTTAAAGCTACACAATTAAGAATAGAAGCTACACAATTGTTAATTTTAAAAATTACATTTTTTATTATATATATATATATATAATTTTATAATCAATTTCTTTTCATTGTTTATTCTCCAATTCTCCAATTAACTTTTAAATATATATTAAAATTAAATTATAAATCTTAATTAAAAAAAACAACTCGAACCAACTCAATCAAAGAAATTTATAGATGGGTTAAGTTAGGTTGGATTCATTATTTAATGAAAATTATTTGAACTGAAAAATTTACAACTCGAACAATGAGATTTGGTCTAGAAAATGTCTCTACTCGATCCACGAACACCCCACCTCTACAAAGTGTGGGGTAAACGACATGAGGTAACGAGGGCAGTGTGAATATCTATACTCTTCCACGCTGCATATGCTTCCTGCAGAAATTACTGTAGCATGTGCTTCTACATTAATTTTTAAAATCTCCATTAAAAAGAAAAAAGAAAAAAGAATAATTGAAATGGAAGAAGGACAATTTGGTCACAGGGGTAAAAAAGAAAGGCATGTCCTGTGAAGGAGATGAATTGTTAACCAGACGCGGGAAGGGCAGAAAGTCATATATGCCCCCACCCTTCATACAAAGGGCGGTGACTTTCTTATATAATTAAATATAAATTTTATTGCTGAACGACAGGTCGGATCCGAGTTGGAAGTGTGGACTTTTGCCAGCAAGGCTATTCCCATCCCCATGCACGTACTATTTCCTTCGCCGTCAGTTTGTATAATTTCTCGCTATTTTAAATTTTTTATTTTATATAATAAGTTAATTTTAGGATATGTTTGAAATAATATTTTACCGTTGGATGTCTCAACCTTATTTTCTCCAAAAGAAAAATAATGGAGTAGTAAATTAAATTAAATGGGACTTAAAGGAAAGTAAATAAAGGGCCCCCAACCCATTTCGAAGGACTTTACGGACGTACCTTAGCCAATGGTACGACACGACGACCCAATGTGAGCATTAAGGTAAGGCGACGTGTCGTTTTGGACAAGTTAGGCCTGCTCTTTGCACCCACTCTGGGGCACAACACTGGACCCAGCTTAACTACTTCTTCTGCTAATCGAAGCTCTTACATCGAACCACGATGCAGGAGGGGGGGCTCGTGATACAGGACCACATGGTTGCAAGGGTCAGGAGGATGTAGTACCTCATCTGCTGCTATGGCCACCGAACCTAAAGTTAAACGATTGTTTACATGTTCGTACTTTTGACTCGAAAAATAAAATTTGAGGGTTAAATAAAAATAACGAGTTTTAAGCTTAAAATTAAGAAAACATTAAAATGGGAATATGAGATCGATGGATAGAACGTACCTGTTACGTGAGAAATGAGTCGTGCATAAATAAATCAAGATTACAACAAAACGAGAGATCAAGATTACAACAAAACGAGAGTGATATTGAGTATATGATAGTTGCCCTTTCGAGCAATGTAACATCATCTAACAATCCTTCTAACTATAAACTTCAAAAAGCCTATCATCTCAACAAATTCATCATCAAACGGACAGTCTGTTTTCATGCTAAAATTACTAAATCAATTGTGGCAAAGAGAATCCCTGGCCTCATCACCATGGTTCTCTCGTGCAGACACAGATAGAAACATAACAATTAAGTAACTTTCCAACTAAAGAGATGAAATCTTGGGCATATAGCATTCACAACTAGGAAAGGACGCATTGACCGAGATTCGTAAGGATACTCTACTTTTTAACTGCTGATTTCTCTATCGACCTTTGTTCTTTTGGCGCTAGTAGGCATTTCTGGCACGCTACTACTTCTCTGCTGGAACACGGGGTCGTGCTGATACGCACAATTAGCTCCATGTCGACATCCTCTCGGGCTGTTAAAATATATGCAGGGTTTCATTATCTTGAACTTTGCTTCTCTTGATGGCTGGTTCTGTAAGAACTCTTGGTTTGTACCCAAGAGTTGGTTGTGACGGTTCGGGAATTGCTGCTGCCGAGGGGGATCGTCCTGTCTCTCCCCTCCATGTTGCTGAATCAAACTTTTATAGTAATTCAAGTCCTTCATTGGGGCTCCATTGGAGGGCAGGGAAGAAGAAACTGGTACACTCCTTGAGGAAGGGTGTGCGTTGGGGACAGGTGCTACACTCCCTCCATTTGGTTGAGAGAAAAAAGGAGGCGTAATGGTGGCATTGGTTTCGGACATAGGCATATGTACAAGCTGTGGGTCAGGAGATGATATTGGCTTTTGAGTGCTTGTGACAACACCAGAATCCACAACCAGCTGTTCGATCATTTTTGGATTGTTGAGAATATTAACAAGTAATTCACGGTCGATCGAGTTACCTATCTCATTGCTCTTCACAAGTGCACCGAGTGCCGCAGATGCAGCAGCTACAACATCATGTTTGTTGCCAAGATCCATTCCAGCCATAGAACTCACACTAGAAGTAGAAGACATCGCATTTAGTAAAACATGTTGAGATGTGGATCTACCAGCAGGAGTAAATGGGGAGGGCTGTGCACTCGTATTAAGGACAGAGGCGGGGCTTGCGTAATCAGACGAGGTTTCGGTTGTTGCATCTTCATCTTCAACAGGAGTAATGGGAATCAGAGGTGTTCGACTGTCATCTACATTGGCACGTTCTGAATCAGCTACTACGGACGGGCTGTAGGGATGCAAACCAAACGGATTTTCAGTATAAAGAATAACAAACAAACCAATGCCAAAACAGAACTATAAGGTGCAAAGGAAGTAATCAACTTAGGAGGAATTGCAGATGGCCGAGGATAAACCGCTTCAAGTACTCTCATCTCTCTCTGATTTTCAACAACTACCTCTTGGCTTTCTTCACCAACAACCACTTGCCACGTCAAATTCAGCACAAACTACGGGAATAAACATTAAAAGGAAAAGAAGAAAAAAAACTGCCATGGGACAAAAAGCATGAATTTCATGTTAAACTTGCAGAGCTATAGTTCTAGTTGTTCAACATAAATTGAAAATGAAATCACTACTTACCTTAGGCGGACATCTCCATTGATTAACAGGAATCTGTGAGAGCTTAATCTGCGACTGATTCTCTGAATGGGCTACTTCAAATCCAGGAGGCAAAGTGTCATCAGAACCTGACCCAGTAGAATGCAAGAGCCACGATGCCTTTGCTTGAAGGTGATCTTGGGCACCCAATCCCACTTGGGAAGGACAATCCTCAGACAAGAACAGCCTAACCTGCAAACGAATGATGCATTTGTTTCCTGTTAGCATATAAAAGACATTCAAACAAAAGGAGCCAAATTAGAACCTAAACTACCTACTACCAAAAATGAGAGAGAAAAAAAAAATTCATCCGAAATTACAAGGACAGATTGATAATTACAAAAACTCCTAGAAGCGTGAGGTTCGAGTCATAGAGGTACAAGCTACTCTTCAAAAAATATGTTATAAAACATATGTTTGGACGAACATATTCGCTTACTACTTGTAAGCATATAAAAAAATATAAATAATCATAAAACTTTTAGTTTCTAATATCAACAATTTATATAAAATCTACACGATGTTATCATAATGTGTGTATTTCTAAGCTAAATATACATACATATAACTTAAAACAACATTGCACTATGATAATTACAAAAACTCCTAGAAATATGAGGTTCGAATCATAGAGGTACAAGCTACTCTTCAAAAAATATGTTATAAAACATATGTTTGGATGAACATACTCGCTTACTACTTGTAAGCGTATAAAAAAAAAATAATAGTCACAAAACTTTTAGTTTCTAATATCAACAATTTATATAAAATCTACACGATGTTATCATAATGTGTGTATTTCTAAGCTAAATATATATACATATAACTTAAAACAACATTGCACTATAATCCTATGATATGTTAGGGTTACATTATTTTTTATATATAAACAAACTTAAAATATTTCAGTGTGAAGCAAAAGGAAGTACTAAATGAACGTAATATTTTATCGTTCTTATAGAATTTTGGGAATTTAACAGTATCACAACATTTGATTATAGATATAAATACAAGAACTGAGATATTAGAGAAATAAAGTGATAATGAACTAGAAAATACAAATAGACACCTAAACAGTTGGAGGAACTTGGAACCCTCCTCCAAGTAAACTCAAGCCCCAAGAACTCAAACCATTGCCTTCCTTACTCCTCTCCCACTTCGTCCAGGTAGAACCACATCCTACTGGAAAATTCTCTGGCTAATAACTAATATCCCCTTAGTATCTAAGAATGGTAGGCAGAGGGAGAAGGAACAGATAGATATGTCACCTAAACTAAAAAAACATTGGAATAATTTAGTTAAAATCGTTTTTTCCGTTAATCAACTAAAAGTCGAGAACCTTTTAAAACTCTATCCTAGAAGTTAGGAACTAAAATGTCACTATTTTAAACTTAGGATTAGGACCAAATAAAAGTCAAAAGTGTATTTCACCTAAAAAGATTCTTAACTCCATAAATTGTTACTTTCTTAATTAAAGATTCTAATGGGTATTCTCAACATCACCATCACAGTTACAAAATGTAGAGATTTATTTCTTCAAGCAGATTGATATGAATCTTCAAGCTATTGTATGAGGTGCAAAGACGGTTTGTTCAAACGGAGGCAAGACCTCTGGTGAACTTAAATGCTATACCCTGCCTCGAAGTGATCTTGTGGGCATATGCCTTCGTGAAATAAAACTTGTAAACAATTGGGTCTATGTTATCAATCCATTCATTTTCATTATGCGATTGATTTGAATTTAGACACAAAAAATTGTGATACAGAAATTTTTCCATTTACTTCTCTATTCCCAGGATACTTGAAATTAGTGGCTAAACCAGAATTGAGCCATGAGACTCAAATTGTGTTCTTCACGGAGATAAGCAGTAAGTAAAGCATGATAATGAAGCAAAGGTTTAAAACACAAATGTTTCTAGGTAGAAATGAAATTTAGACTAAAACTACACTAATTAGAACGATGAGGAGGGGGAAAAAATCCCAAAATCGAGGCGGCAGATGACTAGTTCCCAAAATTGTTCTCCGTTTAATAAAATTAAGCCCTAAATACGTCAAATTAAATCAGAGGAAACGTAGTTATTACCTGACGGAGATTAAGATCTGACGCCCATGAAACCCTTTTTCCTTTGTGCAATCCTCGCATATTTAAAGGTACTCAAACTGCTATCTCTTCAAATGTTTCACGGTTAAGAGTCGGAATTTGATCCCGATGAGAATGAAAGCCCGACTGCTATCTCGTCGAATCCGGGCTCCGTTTTTCAAACTTTTAAAGAAGATTCTGTTATCATTCCTAAATCGAAACGTGTCAACAAATTGTGCAAGGTGGAATTGCAGAAGGCTGATCTAGATTTGCATGTAACATAAACAAGACAGAGAGATCGAAGAAAACCCTAGATCCTCTGGTTCAGGCTTCCCGGCTACCGCCTCATCATTTCCTTTTGGCTTCGTTTCCTTATTTCAAGTACATTTGTGTTTATTTTGGCTTCTACCAAAATTTACTCTACCTGAGATGCAATGCATTGGATTTGGAAGACGCATTAACTTTAGGTTAAAAAAATATTTTTTTTATCCATAATTTTTAACAACTTTAGTTCACGTTTATTCCGATCAAATTAATCCATCTCCTCAAAATTTTCATCAAAATTTAATATTATTTTTATTATTTAAACACTCGAAATCCCCCGTTAATTTAACGTAAGAAATTATGTCAACCTCACGATTTTAAAACACATTAGGAAGAGATTTCCACACATTTGTCACATTTGTAAAGAATGATGTCGGATCTCACAATCCACCCCTTTGAAGGCCAGCGAGTAGGCTCTGATACCATTTGTAATCGCAAAAATCCACCAAAGTAAGGAATTTTATTTCCGTAACCGATGTGAGATCTCGCAATCCACTCCCTTTGGGGGCCAACATACTCGTTGGCACACCGCTTGGTGTCTGGCTCTGATTCCATTTGTAACAGTTAAAGGCCACTGTTAGTAGATATTGTCCACTTTGGCCCGTTACGTATAGCTGTCAGCCTCACAATTTTAAAACACGTTTACTAGAGAGAGATTTGCATACACTCACAAATACATTGTTTAACACTAATTTTTACAATAAAAACTAAATCATTACAAATTTAACACTATTTTTTTTTATAGAAAATTGAAAGTAAATAGACTAATTGTTATTTTCGAGCAAAATAATTTCAACATTTAGAAGTGAGAACCCATGATCTCGTATAATTCACTATTTCAGGAAAGTGCATGAACCCACCCTCACCCCTGGTAGATATTGTTCTATTTGATCTTTTCCTTTAAAAATTTTAAAATGCGTTTGTCCTTTACCAGGCATGCTTCGTTTCCAATCTAACAAATAAACATATAGTGTTGTGACCCAACTTCTTTCTGAATCTCTAAAGAACATTAAAGGTACATAGGGAATAGAAATAAAAGAGGGCTCAATTATATTCTGTTTATAAAGGTAAAAAAGCTGGGGAAAAAAGAATACATATCCTTTGAATCTCTTCATCACACTGTAGCTAGCTCAAACACAAACACAAGCAAAACCATTTGTAACAAATCTAGTAAATATGACGCACACAATGACCACAAACTTGTAAATTACTAACAGGTGATGGAAAATTTTTGAAGGGGGCAGGGGGAAATGGAGAGATAACAAACAAACAAACAATTAGTAGATAGAAATGGCAATTTACACATCTTTCCTGAGCAGATCCACACCTCCTGGCTTCATTAACTAAGCTCATGAAAGTGTAGATCAGAAATTAGCTGCTGCACGCATTCAGGTCAAGTTGTCTCCTCAAGCTGGTTACCACCATGTGGTTGCCTGCTTACCTTCGCCACATTTTCTCTGAAAGTAGGATTCAGGAAAGAAGATGTGACGTTTCGAAATAATTCATATCATGATATACGATGGTAACTTTAGAGATTAATACATTTTAAGAGACATTGTAAATCACTAACACTTCTTGTAACAGCTCAATCCCACCGCTAGCATATATTGTCCACTTTGAGCTTTCTCTTTCGGGCTTCCCCTCAAAGTTTTTAAAATGCATATGCTAGGAAGAGGTTTCCACACCCTTATAAAGAATGTTTCGTTCTCCTCCCCAACCGATGAAGTGTTAGGAATCACAAATCTCCACAATGGTATGATATTGTCCATTTTGAGCATAAGCTCTTATGACTTTGTTTTGGGCTTCCTCAAAAGATCTCATACCAATGGAGATGTATTCCTTACTTAAAAACCCATGATCATTCCCTAAATTAGCCAATGTGGGACTCCCTCCCCTCAAACAAATTACAACATAGAGCCTCCACTGAGGCCAATGGAGCCCTGGAACAACATCCCCTTAATTGAGGCTCGACTCCTTCTCTAGAGTCCTCAAACAAAGTACATTTTAGTTACTTTTGACTACACCTTCGAGGTTCACAATTCTTTGTTCGATATTTGAGGATTCTATTGACATGGCTAAATTTAGGGCATGCCTCTAATACCATGTTAGGAATCACGGATATCGACAATGGTATGATATTGTCCACTTTGAGAATAAGCTTTCATGACTTTGCTTTGGGCTTCCCCAAAAGGCCTCATAGCAAGGAAGATGTATTCCTTACTTATAAACTCATGATCATTTTCTAAATGAGCCAATGTAAGACTCCCTCCCAACAATTCTCAACCTGACGATCTCACACCCCTCACCCCCACTTTAAGAAGTATGCGTACCATCACTTGAAGAAGTTAAATTGAGAGGAATGCGTACCATTTCCCTTCACTCCCTGCTGGGTTCGAGATGTTGACTGCTGAATGCGTGGAGATCCTTGCCGGCCATCAGCAGGTAAGGAATGCCTTTTCTTGATGTATAATTCTCCATCTTGAACATCCGGACTTGATCTTGGGGAGTTGATTGAGGCCTTGGCTCTAGCAGATTGTGTGGCTTGCATGAAGTGAGGAAGAGAGTTACTACTAATGCTCTCTTTTAATTCCTTTTCAACATTTTCCGGTCGTGCTGAATCAAATGAGTTTCTTCTCTTCCCAGTCTTCTGATCTTTGTAAGAATTATCTGTACTACTCCTCGTGCCAGAATTGCAATTTAAACTGGATGGTGATTTCTTTCCAGCTGATGGAGACTTTTGCTTTTGGCTCTTATCAGTTTTATCCCGTTTAGCCTTGATTGATACCTGACTAGACGGTGTTCCTTGAGATTCTGGGACATTTAAATGGCTTCTTGGAGAAGCTTCTGGAGATGATCTATATGTTTGATGATCATGACCCGTATCAGCCTCCTTTTCTCTCTGTTGATCTGATGAACTTCTCTCTAGCTTTGATTCACTAACTTCTGGTGCAGAGTCTACAACAGCTACTGAAGTGATGGAATGGCCATTAGATTCACTAACTTCTTCTGGTTGATCCACAAGAAGTTGGGTACCCTTTTGCATTGGGGTAATAGAACCCTGGACTTCAACTTCCGTGATTAGATCACTGCTAGGATCTTGGACTCCTTTCTTTGAAACATCATTTTCATGTGGATCTGCCACTCCTGCTTCGGATATATCAGGTGAATCAAGGGTGGAAGAAATAGAGAGCTCGGTGCCACATTCAGAGACACCAACTTGAACTATCCTAGATGCCGGAAGGACAATATTTTCATCTGCACTTGACTCCTTCGTCCTCGGTAAAGTATCTGTTGTGGATGATACTGTTTCAGAATGAGGTTCAATTCCATCATCTTGATACATTGATCTAATTGTTCCAGTTGAATATGATGGTGAACTCAGCTGTTCAAATTTTTCCTGGGCATTGATAAATGATGGATTGTTCACCTTCCTTAATCCAAGCACAAATTTCTTACCCTCATTCTCCAGTTGTTCGGGGGCTAATCTTTTCAGAGGATTCGACTCTGTTTGTAAACCTACATCATCCATCTGTATTTTCTGATCTTGAACAGAACTAACCTTAGTTGATATCTCTTTAGCTTCAGCTGTTCTAGCAGTCTCTGGAAGAGGCTGCTCCAGATTATCTTTCACTAATGAAGATTGAGAGCAGCTGGTCTGAGATTGTAAGTTATCTGCGTCACAAGTCATTAAATCTTCACTTTCAGATGGTGAAACTGATTTAATGGTGCTGGAGTTCAAATCTTCTGTTTCAGACAAAGCTTTTGAGTCAATTCGATCCTCAGCATGAGACTCCTCGATTTCTCCTTTCGTTAGCTCAGTGTCTGATTCTTCTTTCTTCAGCTCCTCGGTTTCTTTTTCCAATTGATCAGGGACTAGTTCTTCTTCCTTCGGCTCCAAGACATCCGATGATGAAACAGCCATCCAGCGCTCCAACCATTTCCAAGCAGAGTCGTTTTTGGAAGGATCACACTTGATTTTGATTGGGTTGTTCCTTGGTGTTGATTCCAACAACTTCAAGTACAAAATTGACGGATAAGATTAGCACACCGCATAGTGGCCAAACAAGGAATCAAAACATCTAACATTATCAAAATACCTGCCGGGCAAAATTATTGCTAAGTAGCTTTTCAATTGAAATATATCTCAAATTGGATTTTGTTTTCCCTCCCTTCACCTGCAATATAAACGATATTGTTTAAACAAGGCAAGAAAAATTATCTAGGAATGCATAATGAAGTAAATCAAAATACTATCTTGTGAAAAGTTAAATGGCAGAAACAGAACGCCAAATAAAAACAATGAACAACCAAAATTACATCCAAATCTTGCCAAGGTGGGTCCAGTTTCTCAAGATGACATGATTCGAAAACCAGAAGAATTACCGTGATTTTTGAACCAGGATTTTCCTTCTCATTCTTCTTATGCAGCTCATCTGGAGCTGATCCCCCAGGAGAGAGACGAGCACGACGAGCACGTACAATAGCTTGCATTTTGACAATGGCTTGAGCACAGCGAAGTGTTCCCACAGCATGTCTCCTTACCAAGAACCCACGAACAGCAGCTTGCACTTTTATGACATTCTTGAGTTTAAGCAGCTCCCTCTGTGCCTGCCAACATGTCATGGATGGAGATGTTAGAACTTCATTAAACAACCAATAAGAATCTCAGGCTAAAGAACTTCTGAAATTGAGAGTACCAAGAGCCCCCTGACACCAGCCTGGATGACAACAACAATAGCCTCCTCAACCTCACTATCAACCTTACTTTCAATTTCGGATGCATCATCCACCTTATCAGATCCTTTAGGATTCTCAACGTTAGGCACATGGGTCTCCTCATTAGTGAAGTGAATTACAGTGGGTTTCTCAGGAACAGTGGAGCTAGGTGATGATTGGAAGTCGAAGGTAGTAGTTTCAAGATTCTCCTTCTCTGCAGCAGGAGTTTCTGCGATTACAGTGTTGTTGAGCACACGATGCTGGGAAGATTTCTTACGAAAACTCCAGGCTCGTTTGTCTTTCGAATCCTTACTCTGTAAGTAGAATTAAATACAACAAACTACTGTAACAGACAGAAGATACACGTCGAAATGGAAGTACATAGATGCAGTAAATTGATTCCTAGATGCAAGTGCAACAATACCAATAAATTCACCAGAATTCTTTAAACAGTAGAATCCAGAGTCATATTCTTATTTTCCAAAGCAATCTCAACCAGATCAGAAAACTCATTTTACAAAGAATTAACAACGCACAAGCATATCTTCAACTCATTCTCATGTCGAAAATTAAACACAACCAGAACCGATCCATTCAATGCCATTCAATCTTCTAGCTAATCGATTGCATTGCCAAAACTGAAACAATTCAATGTTCTTCACAACCAGAAAATCAAGTCGGCAAGAGATGCAAATCAAGCTCAAACGAAACAACACTCATGCATCGAATAGGAAAAGGGGGAAAGTCGATGAAATCAAACCGAAACAAATACTTACCTCAAGTACATCGATCTCATCTTTGTCCTTTGAATCGCTACCACATGTGATTATTTGAAAGCATGAGCGAGGCCTCCCCATGTTAAGCTTATCCGAATCTCTCTCTCTCTCTCTCTCTCTCTCTCTCTCTCTCTCTCACTCACTCTCTCTGTGCAGAGGACAAAACAGCCTATAATGGTGCGGTCTTGGAAATTGTAACGAGAGAGAGAGAAGAAAAGAGAAAAGTAGAGATGCTGTAACAAGAAACACGGATCTTAAAGCATTCCTTAAATCTAGCTCGGTTCTTCAGTTGAATTCCGCCATGGAAACTGCTCCGTCGACCTCAACGATCAGAAGAAATTCAGAGAAGACGAGATGAAGCTGTCAGATCTCTCCGCTTCGCATTCTCTCATCTCAAACAGATGCTGTTTAACTTTTCAAACCGTTTGGGGGAAAGAAAAAAGAAATTGTGGCTTTAAAATAATAAATAATAAATAAATAAATAAAAAGAAAAGCAATATCCCGAGATATACGTCGAGAAAATCGCGAGAAATTCCCCCTTTCCCCAAATAAGATGATAAATAAATAAATATTATTTTTGTTTGGTTTATTTTAGTTGCTCAATTTTAAAATCAATTTCATTTATTTTCATTGGTCATTTGGTATTCCTACTTTTAGCTTTAGTCCAACGGCATTGTGTATGCATTTTTATTGAAATTTTTAAATTTCATTAAATTCAAATGTTTTTTTTGCACTTTTTTACCATAATCTTACTGTAAAAATTATATAACGTTTATAAAAAAATAAATAAACCACGGTTAATAATATTTATAAGCTTATTTTAAAATTTTAAAAATTATACGTGAGACAATGAAACATTGTTCATAAGAATATGAAAATCTCTTCATGTTAAACCCGTTTCAAAATATTTAGGCTGACAATCATACGTAACGAGTGAAAGCGGACAATATTCTAACAGTGGGCTTGAGATGTTACAAATGATATCAAAGCTAGACGTCGGGTAACGTGTCAATGAGGACATTGGACTCTCGAAGGTATATGGATTGTGAGATCACACATTGGTTGAAGAGAGAAACAAAGCGTTCTTTACAAGAGTATAGAACGTCTTAACCATAAGGCTGACAGCTACCTATAATGGGTATCCGTTAAGACTGGGTTGTTACATTTATTTGTTTAAACTAAGTGGGTAATTTTAGCATATCTCAGATTTTATGTTTTTATTAAATTTGATTAAATAATACATGTAAAAATGATATTTTTAATCTATTTAAAAATGGTAAATGTTAAAAAAAAAAATAAAAAAAAAAAAGGCATCCCACGTGTCTCAGGAGAGAGAGGTAAAAAAATAATAGTAACCACCCTGCGGCCTGCACTGGTAGCTCTTTTGTCTCCAACCGCCACGTGGACCTGGCATGAGTTGGCACATCTACCCAAACAAGCGGGCTACTTTTGTCTTTTTGCTAGTCCGTCCAGATAATACTATTTTTCTATAAAAGTTAAAAAGACAAAAATAATTATAATGGTAATAATTATTATTATTTTCTTTTTTATAAAATTATAATAGTCATATACGAGTGGGATTAGGAATGGGTTGTTACACTAAGAATCTGCCACGTGGATCCCATATATATATATATATATAGATTTTAATTAAGGTACATAATTTATGCTATAAAGTCGTCTCATAACATGATTTTGTTATAACAGCTAATATATTATGTCAAACTAATAATAATATGCTTTTTTCCTAAGTTCCATATTCTCTAAAGCATATCTTAAAAGAAATATGCTCACCAAAACGGATTTATGAAAATAATTCATTACACCGAACCTGTCCAAATATAACGCTCAATACCCATAATTTAAAATTAGTTATTAAGTGGAGTTTTGGTTAATTTCAGTACAATAAAATAATTTTGATCTGTCTCAATTAGTTAGTATAACGCTCGATGCCCAAGATTTAGAATCCAAATTAGACACTTCGTGGTTTTGGCATTTCCCAGAATTCCGTACGAACATGATTACATTACATACTTATCTCAAACTACTAAAAGTAAAGACTGTCTTCATAAACCAACACGGGTCATTTTAGCATGTTTTATTCTCACTTACACGCTTTTAAATCTTTCTCACCATTATGTACTTAAGATCGCTCTCATTCAGATGTAGTATCGGTTTTTCATGTGCTCTTTTTTTACTCGGGCACCAAAGTTAGATCACGGTTTGAACGATTCTCAAACCCTAATTCTTTCTAGAATTATCGTTCAAAATTGACGATATAATGAACAACATTCTCATTAGAAACCATGAAAAGCAATAAATCAATGACTCACCTCACCCACCAAACCAACATATTAAAGCCAAAGTTGGATCATAAGTCATAGAATTATTGGTACCTATTTATGTCAACTCTTCTTCCTATTTAATCCAACTTAATTGTTTGGTTTCAAATCTCAATCATTAATTCCTTTCCCCTCGTATTCAAGTTATGAACTAACACCAAATCCCCACCTACCCTTTATTAGTGTTATACCTATTTACTTGTCGAGCTATTAACACCATGATTTGACTTCACGATATTTTAAGAATTCAGATAAAATTTTCACCTAATTTCGTTGTTTCTACTAACTATTACGACCATTTTACATTAATCTGTAAATTTCGGAGCGTATTATCGATACAAAAGGTTAAAAAGTAAAATTTTGTACGTTTAAAGTTAAAATTAATGAGAGGATCTTAGGTGCAAGAAGCACATGACAAGCAACCTCACATGAAAAAAGAAAGAAAAAAAAGCATAAATATCTTTAAGAGAGAAAAAAAAAAATGATTCTCATAATGGTAATAAATAAAAAAATAAAAGTGCTTTTCAAAGGGCCATTATTTGAAAACTGCTCCCACATTGTGACCACTTACCTTTTTTTTATAGATAAACTTGCGAACTTATTTTATATTTATTTATTTATTCGTCCCTCCTCCATAGGACAATATCTACTAGTAGTGAATTTGGATTGTCCCACATTTCTTATAGAAACTTTTTCTTAACTGATAGTGTTTTAAACCCTTTTGGAGAAGCCTGTAAGAAAAAGTCTAAAGAGGAGAACAGTATCTACTAGCACTGAAATTGAGCTGTTACAACATTCAAAGAGAGAGGAGGACAATATAAGGACAATATATAATAGAAGTGGACTAAAACCTTTTGGGGAAGCCTGTAAGGGAAAGTCCAAAGAGGAGGACAGTATCTACTAGCACTAGAATTGGGCTGTTACAACATTCAAAGGAAGAGGATGACAGTATATACTAGCGGTGGACTGAGACATTTGTTGATGATGGGTTTGGGCTGTTAGAAGAGGAGGATAATATCTGCTAGCGAGAGGCTTGAGCAGTATGATTATTTGAAGTTCGGACTCGTTTAAAAAATTATAATTTTTTTATTTTATAGATTTTGGAAGGGCCACTTTTGATATGGTTAATAAAGTGATGAAGATTTTCATGTAGGCTAAGTGCAAAGTAATCGAACCCTAATAATCAATGCAATCAAATCTATGCAAATGAAATATGTAGCTTTGAGTTAATAATGGCAATATCTTTTTAAGACCATTTGGATAATATTTTGCTATAATGAAAGTCTACTATATTTTTAGCTTTTAATCGGAGGATAAATAATTTTAAATCTTTAATAACTCTTAGTTTAATTATTATATAAAAAAAAAAATTCAAAAATATTTTTAAATTTTATAAAAAAGTCATATATATATATATATATATATATAAATCTTGCATGTGAATTTAATTGAGCTCGAATAGTCGGTTAATAAACTGTCTGTTCTTAATTTATGATTGTATTCATGACTAAATTGAATGGTAAAATTACTTAAACATGAAATTATGTAAATAATTTTGTCGTTTATGTTTTCTAGATAAGAATTTAGTGCTAATTTCTACGGTATTCGATTAAACGAGAAATTCAATCCCGACCCTCCAATTTAATTAGCAAAATGAAGATTGTTGGAGAGATTGTGGGTAGAAAATGAAATGAAAGGTTTTGATTAATATAATCCTAAAGTTGGTGGAAATGATAATTGAAAATGTGACATGTTTGGTTTGATTGATGTTTTTAATGAAACACTGTTGAAAGTAAGGTCAGTTGTTGCAGCTTGAGAGCTACTGATGCTTACTCCCAAACTTTTCAAACCTTCGTTTTTTAAGCAAAATCATGTCTCGTGGTCCCACTTCCTTAGTGTGTCGGGAAAAACTTTTGGAATTTAATCTAATAAACTTGTTCAAGAATAAAACCTTTAAATTAAATTATCTATAAAAAAAATCCAGAGTAAATAAAATTCATTCTATAATTCAAACTACTTTATAAAATAATTGATCAAGACTACTTGAATGACTCTGACCTGCAAATCTAACCTAAGATTAATGGGAAGATTGTAACTTTCTGGACCATCAATATGATAATGGCCACCAGCTAATTGTAATTTATAATCGTAAAAATAATTCTCTTAAATTTAAAAGTAAAATCTATATATAACATTTTTATTGCCTTAAAAATTATTTTCTTACTTTTTATATTTAACTAATTACCGATTTAAGCATAGTTTGATGTAGCTATTCATGACCCGTTTCCTTTGCAAAGGCCCAAATTAATGAACTTAGTTAGGCCCATTAGATTGATAAGCCCAAGACATTGGGCCCGGGAAAAAAAAGGCAAGCTCTAACGTTGAGTCATGCATGTGACATAGAGTGATTACGTGTTATAGCATAATTCGTCTGTGATACAACTTCCATCACCGACCCAACGTTTTTACACCTAGATCGATCATGCCGAAGGATTTTCATCTGCAAATCAGAGCCGTCCAAATTTCGAGCCAAATTCCAATTTTCTGCCTAAAACTACTGGCTCGAACGGTTATAAAGCCTGCGATCTGTTCGTACCTCTTCATAATCCAAAAACCCTAATTCCGTAGTACATAGCCGTCTTTCCAGCTTCCAAAGCCGCTTAAATTTTCTTTCAGTTCGTCTGGTTTTCAATTCGTTCTTTACTCTTTCATGTCGATGTTGAGATCTTTTAGGGCAAATTACTGCGTTCTCGAACAGAGTTCGAAACTTTTTTCTTACGATTTCTGCAATTGGCATTGAGTTCGGATTTGGAAGAGGCCATGTGACGAACTTTCGAATGGTAGAATGCTTTTGTCTACGAACTTGTAGCATTATGATTAACCAATTTGTATAGGAAGATCTGATGCCTCTCCTTATCAATTTCTTCTTGTTTTCTTTCCTATCGATCTATTTGATTCATTTTTGTTTTTCAATCTCATGGATTATAACTCGCAGTATGTTTTCCGAGGGTTCTGGTGACATTTTCTTCTTCTGGATGATGAGAAAACATGAAATTACAGTTATCCCTGGCTGATTCGAAGTGCTGATATTTCTTATACTCTGACAGTACTGATTTTTTCATCGACTTTTTCGTTTTTTTTTTTTCTTACTTTCTTGATCTCTCTATTTGCTCTTAGGTGTGGCCAGTGATGATGAGTTTTTTTTGGTTCACTGAGATGCAAAAATGTTGCATTGGTGTTGAAGCTTTTTTGAACTAGGACGGTCTGAGGCTACCACCTTTCTGCTTTGCCATTGTTTATATGCTATGAAGCTTAATATCTGTTTTTCATCAAATCTTCTTTTTTTGTGTGTGTGGGAATTGTCTTTTTCATTGCATATGGGAATGGATGATTTTCATGGGTTATGGAGAATTTTGAATAAATTTGGGTTCTTAATTCTAGTTGAAATTATGTGGGTGATGAAACCATTATATATCAGTTATCCCTGTCTGATGCTTTGGTGCTGATGATTAATGATCTGACACACACTTGGATTGATTCCCAATGGTTCAACATCTTTCGAGTGTTTCAAAATTGCCTTAGAACCCATAATACATTAGAATGTTGGTTTAAATATTTAAGATATGAAATGAAGAACTAGTGATTTTTATGACAATCTGCTTGGCTATTAGAAATGGATTGCTTGAGTTTACCCGTGATATTGATATATACACATATGACCCTTGCCAATTAAATCATTGGCCTCAAAAACTTCTGTTTGTGCAATAACCTAAAGAGTTTGTAAGATAATTGAATCCTGATGGATTTGAATCTGCATAAACGACAATTGCATATTTAAAGGTTGATGCAGATGGTGGACTACAAAATCATGACGGCCATAATATAATATCTAAGGACAGCCCTGAGCATAATACTAAATACCTTTACAGTTATTTGAAGCAAGTAGGATCTTGCTAAGGCTTTACAGAGATAACTACTAAAAGAACGCCACGAGAAACAAGAGGAAAATAAAAAGGTTGCCATGGCTTGGAAGCACTTGCCACTGTCTTTTCTCTTGAACAAACTTGGTGAATGCGAGAGAAGCTCAGAACTTTAGGCTGAAGGCAGAGATAGCTACTAACTCCTTACATTTTTGGATGTTATTCCATCCTTTATTCTTATGCTGAAAGTGGGAGAAACTTTGTCACAACCTAACGTTAAAGAGTGTAGGTTATGATCCTCACGTTGCGACAAGAGCAGCGGTGCCCTTATGGCTGGTCGTAGGCGTGTCAAGTTCACAACTCTGCATGCTTGAAAAAGTATGATCGAAACCCCTAACTAGTTTGGCAATTACCTCCATTTTTCTACTCTTTGTGGCCTACTCCATAATTAAGCTCGTCACTACTTTATGGTGATGTAACGGTTTGTTCCATGCTTTGCCCAGTTATTCTTAAGATCAACTGGAGCTGAAAGATCGTGGCCTTCAGCTGCGAGGCGGTTAAGCAACTTGTTAAAGGCGCTTCCGCTCATCTTGCGACCACCAAGTCGTGCATGTCGTTTATTGGGAACTGCTGGTAATGGATACATTGAGATGGTGGTAGTACAACATGCAGACTGCCATCCACCATTTCCCCATTTGTAGCACTGTCTTATAACTCCTGTGCAGGAGCATATTGGTGCTGGCATGGTAGATTCATCAAAGGCTACCTGATTCAATCCCAGATCTTGGCCTTTCCAATCTGACTGTTTGTGATCATTACCAATTCCATGAGCCTTGCCCACCATTACCTTATTCAAGTCTTCACCCTCTCTTTTGACCTTCCTTGGAGCTTTTGAAACCTTCTTGTTCGGAGTTGTAACGGTCTTTCCCTCCTGTGTTCGCTTCTTTCGTCGTGTCTTCGTCAATTCAGAAGCAACTGGGGATACCGGGGAAGCTTCATTTGGATGCATTTCTCTCGAATTGTAATTACTTTCATTCATATGGGGCATATGAACTGTGTGCTGCTGTGGGTGATGTATATGCTTCACTCCTCTAGCGATTTGGCATCCTGGTGGACATGATAAACTGTTATTTGGTAGGGAGTTATCACGATACTGAAGAGTTGCAATGGCATTGTCTCTTTCCAATAGGGCGTTGTTCCTCTCTGCAATTGCAGCATCTCGCTGTAGAAAAGCCATGTCTCGCTCTGCTAATGCAGCCTTTTTCTCTGAAAGGGCTAAATTCCTCTCTTGAATGGCTGCATCTCTTTCAGCCATAATCGTCATTATCTGCTTCATTGATGGCTGATGCTGCATCATCCACTGCCAACACAAATTCAAACCAAATTCATCAAACCTGAAAGACTTTTATTCATCCATTAACCTTTTATTCATCCAAATCTTGATACCTGGCCCTGAGCTGACTTATAGTGATCTGTTTTGTGCCTTCCATTCTCTCGATGTCCACCATCGTCCATTTCTGACTCCAAACTAGTAACCAACACATAAACAGTAACAAAGATCTTCCACTTAGCCAAATTCCCATATTGTTGAATCTCAAAAGAAGTGCATTGATTCAGCTTTAAGATTCCTATTACGTTCCCATTTTACTTGAAAAAATATGAACACAACAGCAGATATTTCCTAAACTTCTGGAGTGAAATTGAAGCAATAGATATGAGCAGCATGAGCCATTCACAGTTTAAGCAAAAAGAAGATGAATAGAAGACTAAAGATAGTTCAGAGTAGTAGATGATACTTCACCTGTAATCAGAAGACCAAACAAGAATTCACTTGGGAAATGAAATCTACGTTAGAAGTTTTGATCCCCAGTCAGCTTCCTCATCTCGTCCTCCAGATCATCTGGACAATGCAATCCAATGTTTCAGAACTCAAATGATACTACAAAAACGATCGAGTCAAAGTGGCTGCAAAAAGCATCTTCATCGAATTCAACGGGTTCAATGAGCTCAAATCAGCTGGAAAACAAGGCAAAAAAAGGCTAAAGAGTTGGAAGAAAGCAAAAACCATAAAGATCCGATTCTTTACTATAACCAGGAAAGTAAGCGGGAGTCAGCTGTTTTACTTCAAGTACTGAGCTTAAAGCAACTCTAAAAGAAAAAGAACCTCAGCTAGAAGGAATACTAACAACCAGAAGCAGACGAAACCCTAAAAAACAAAAATCCCCAAATTCATACGGCAAGCTTCATCTCAAACAGCAAATGACCGAAACAGAGCAAAATCGAAGCAGACTCCACAGAAAATGGAATGAATAAAGAGAACGGAGAGGCCACAACAAGAATGAAGAAGTAAAAGAAGTATCTATGTACGATTCAAAACGAAATAAGGAACGAAAATAGAAAATGAGTTTGAAAACGGAAAAACATATAAGAAATCAAAGAGCAGAGAGAAATGGAAGCTTGCCGGTGAGAGTAAAGCCGGAGATAGACGAAGCAAAGAGACGACGACGGCGAAAAAGGATTGAAAACCTGTGGAAACAACAGTTGAGTGCAGAGCAGCGGGGCAAAGGAATCTCTCTCTCTCTCGTAACTTTATGTCCTTTTCAAATTTTCTCCATTATTTTGGGTTAAATTTTTTATTTAAATTATGTCACATGAACTTATAAACAAATCTTCTAATTCGTTCCCTAATTTTATAAGAAATTGATTGATTATTTAATTTTATTTTCTTAAGTCAATTACTCAAAATGTTTAGTATTTAAATGCCATATTAAATATAAATTTGAAATTTTATAGACTTATAACAGACACAAAATTAAAAATTAATAATCTATTAAACACCTAATTTGTAATTTAGTCATACAAATAAGATATATTTTCCATAGCCAATCATAATTTGCCATGTGGCAATTTTTCTTCCTCTTTTATAATATTTATTTAAGGGTTGCGGGTTAATCCGAGCCGTTGAAAATGGGGAAAGGAGGTGTCAGGATCTTGCCGCCATTGGACCTGGAAAAGGGCGGCGTTTCAAATGGAATTTTCAACTTTCCCCCGCCTCTTCATGGGTCATCAAACATGTCACGACGACATGTCGTCTTTTTTGTTTCATTCATTTTTGGCAATTGTAGAAAAACACTTTTATTTTATGTACAATTGGAAGAAAGTTGCATAAATTCTTTTCCTAAAAATACTTTTATTTGTTTTTTTAATTTATTGAACTGAATTTTTTTATAAAAAAAATATCAAGTAGTTAATTTAAAAAGAGTTTTTTTTTTTTTTTTTCCTTTTAAAAATTAATTTGTACCTTTAAAATTTGGTGGCTTTATCGAAACAAATTATCGAGATTTTAGTTTATAAAACTTATTTACTTACAATGATTAACGATATTATAAAGAAATGTTGAAATCAAATAAATAGTAGAGATTTTAATAGTTTAATTTCTTTTAGGAGAATGATTATTAGTCGAGACACTCGCCCTATGCGAATTTGGAAGTAGGCCTTGCTTTTCGAAGCTGTTCCCGGCCGAATATGCATGCTCCGTGTAGCGTCAATCTCGACCCTGATCGAAACAAAAAACCCACGTACATGTACCAAAGTTTGTCGAACACGGGTAAGATATATGTAAACAAAAATTTGGAAACTTGGAAACAAGAGATTCAATGAAAATAGAGTTTGTATTTCACGTTTTCGAATATTTGATGACAAATTAAGAGCAGAGGTCAGTCCTTTGATTCCTTCTTCTCAATGCTCGACTGATTCAATATCAGCACGCCCATTACGATCAATATGGCACCTACAAACCACTGGAAAACAGTACATTGGCGTTAAGAGATGCACGTTTGAATGTGTTAATAGCTAAGGGTCTGTTTGTAACGACTTTCTAAGAGCTTAAAAATGTGTTTCTAAGCGGGAAATAAGTGTTTCCCGATCCTCAGAAAGTCGCTTAAAACAGCTACGGCAACTTTACATGAGCTGGATGACTCCATAGTACTATTTGTTAGTAAGTATTGTTCACTGTCATTGGTGACTTCTACATTTATTGGCAATTGACTGATACTGTTGCCGAGTCAAGCATAACAAAATGGTAACGATCAACAGCGCAGTAATAAAAAAAAGTGTTGCAGCCAACATCACAACTTAAATAAGATAACAGAAGAAGTTTCTAATCTGCTGGAAAAGGACAGAGCGAGTTGCAGGGTGTACAAGGAGACACCAGGAAAACGGAGATAAAAGGTTATGGAAATACGACGGGACTGTAACAGTCCAAGCCCACCGCTAGCAAATATTTTCCTTTTTTGGTTTGAGCTGTTACAAATGGTATCAGAGCTAGATATCGGGCGGTATGTCAGTGAGAACGCTAGGTGTCACGGTCATGCTTGTCCAAGGCGTGTTGTCCATGGCCGCATGGCCATGATAAGCCCAACCCTTTATGTCTTTTCATATTCTAGTGTTTTACTTTTGTATTTCTAGAAAGTATGACATTTCAAAAATATCATGACTAGGCTTGTCAGACATGAAATGCCTCAGAATGTACTATAGGGGATATGACTAATTGTCAACTTCTCTCTACCCAAGGTTATATACCGTGAGCCGTTGTTATTTCTCTCTTGCTTGCTTATATAACGTCTCTTTCGAAAATCTCTCTTTGCCCTCGTTTTCTAAAACCTTCTCTTAAAACCGAGGCCAGAGGCTCGAGCATACGTCACTTGGGCGACGCAAGAACGAATTGGCTTAGCTCACTTGTCGTTAGAAAGTGAGTGCCGCACAATCGCAAGTCCACTACCATCAAAAGTGCGATTGTGACACTGGGCTCCCAAGGAGGGTGTATTGTGAGATCCCACGTTAGTTGGAGAGGGGAACGAAACATTTCTTATAGGGTGTGAAAACCTCTTTCGAGTATACGCGTTTTAAAACCTAGAGGGAAGCCCATAATGGAAAGTCAAAAGAGCACATTATCTGCTAGCGGTGGGCTTGAGCTGTTACAAATCTAAGTTACCTCACGGGGAATGATTTACATATGAACATGGAGGAAAAACAGTTATAACGACCGATCATTGTCTAGTATGTAAAATCGAACCAATATTTTTACTAAAAGAAGTCAAAAGTGTATTGTGCATAAGAACTTGGGCAGAAGCTATGGATATGATGAAGGATTTACCTGAAATGATAATGGTTCTTCGAACAAGAAGAAACCGGCTAGACCAGAACAAAGAAAGTTAGCTGAAAAGTTGGTCCCTGTAGCTTGTAATGACGAGAGAGCTTTTAAGCTGTTGACATAACATCCCCACATTGCCAAGTTGAACGCAATTACCAGTCCATACCTAATTAACTGTTCAACAAAGAAATGCTAACATCAAAACCAAGGTAAGAGGGAAACTGGGTATGTCGGTTTCCAACTTATGGCAGCTTCCTCTACATATTTGCATGTAATTTAAAGTCTAAGCATATTAATTTATGCTTTTTTCGAAACAAAAGAACTTCCCATTGATGTATTGAAAAGTTCAAACAAATCTATGATATCTCATATCGGTTGGAGAAAAGAATGAAGCATTCTTTGTAAGGATGTGGAAACATTTCTCCGACGGACGCGTTATAAAATCGTGAGGCTGACGACGATACGAAACAAGCCAAAACAATTAGTATCTGCTAGCGGTAGGCTTGAACTAGTACAAATGGTATTAGAGTCAAACACCGGACGGTGTGCCAGCGAGGACGCTGAGCCCTCCAAAGAGGGTGGATCATCATCCAACACAACTCACTCCCAAGGAGATCCAAGATTGATGAATTATCTGACTTCGAACCAAGAACAGTAGGAACCAAGCTGCAAAGAGTAAACTACCTATGAATTTGTCCTTCCAGAAGAAGGCTTTCTCCTCATCTTTACCATCATAGGTGTGCCATAACTCGTTTGACAGAGTCTCCACTCCAGTAATAGATCTAACCCACCGCTAGCAGATATTGTCTTTTTTTGGCTTTCCCTTCAAGGACTTCCCCTCAAAGTTTTAAAACGCATCTGCCAGAGAGGTTTCCACACCTTTGTAAGAAATGTTTCGTTCCCCTCTCCAACCGACGTGGGACCTCACAACCCCACATCCACTGAATCCTTCTTCCTTAAACTACCTATCCTCTTCTCTTCGCATTGTAAGAGGTTAAACACAATACGCCAAACCCAACAAATTCCAATGGATCTTATAGTCATATTCTAAGTTTAGGGAGATATACCGTAAGAGCCAAGTCTACCGCTAGCATATATTGTCTCCTAAAACGTGTCTGCAAGGGAGAGGTTTCCACACCCTTATCGGGAATGTTTCGTTCCCCATTGTAACCAATATATGATCTCACAATCTACCCCTTGTTGGCCCAGCATTCTCGCTGGCACACTACCCAGCCGCACAAATTGTAACAGTCCAAGCTCATCACTAGCAGATATTATCCACTTCGATCCATTACATATCGCTATCAATCTCACGATTTTAAAACGTGTTTGTTGGGAAGAGATTTTCACACCCTTGTAAGAAATGTTTCTTCCTCTGTCCAACTGACTTGAAATCTCACATATAATCAGATTGCTAATTTACACTAACAAAAGCTATGAATACTAACCAAAATCCAGTAGACTGCCAATTTGCAACGTCGATATTATATGAGCAGATGCGATTGCAATATGATTAGAACGAGAATGATGAAAAACTTCAGACAATTGACAAAAGCAGCTCGTGATTGTGTTGGTTCATACAAATTAGGGCAAATCATCGCATCATCGTGAAACGATTCGTACGGGAAAGAAATGGAGAAAGATTACCGTAGAGGAGAAAAGCTTGGCGGCAATGGCGGCGAACGCAGCGTTGAGACCAGCTGAAATTGCCCACATGTAACCCTTCTTCCCCTTTCTCCCTTCCATTGCAGGGTTCAAAATTCTCCTCTCTGAGTTGTGCGGTAGGCAAGAAGACGAAAACCTCCATACGTGGCGAACCCGGCTTGGACTGATCGCGGTCGGGATGCCAACCGGCTTAGTCCTAAGTTTTGAGATTCAGCTTCGTGGCGATTTAAATCTTTAATTTTTTTAAAATATAATTTCTCAACAATTTTATTATATATAAAATATAATCTTTATATGCCTATTCTACCCTTTCTTGGAATTTAACTATAAAGCAGAGTTTATTTAAAAATAAATAAAAGCTCGTTGCACAAATTTTAAAATACATACAATTATAAAATAAAACTCAAAAAAATAGTTTTTGAATATTTTTTTTATTTCTTTAAATTTAATTTAATACTCCATATATTTTTTCAGAGAAATAAAACCGTTAAAAAAATGAAAGAAAATTAAATAAACACGATATTTAAAAATTAAATTATTATTAAGCAGTCATTTAAATTATAAATTTTAAAATAATAAAAGTTAAATTACGAGTCTAACCTCTCACATCTAGGTATAATTAACTATTAATTTTTAAAAAATTAAAATTTTAATTTAACTCTTCACTTTTTTTTTTTTTTTTTTTTTTTTTTTTTTTTTTTTTTTTTTTTTTTTTTTNTTTTTTTTAAGAATAGATTGCAATGGTAAAGGGGTGATCCGTGAATGTCTTGACTTTGGTTGGATAAAGTGTCGTACGTGGCACGTGCATATGGGCAACGATGTGCATGTGATATTCCATTGTTTTTTTGTGTAATAAATAACCTTTTCTTATGTTCTATAAAAATATCATCCATAAATTGTCTAATTTAGCTTTAAATGCCTATTGCTATCGTTAATTTTTTTTTTTTTTTATTTGTTGTCATATTTGGATTATATATATATATATATATATATATATACAAAAGGCTAACTCGAGGGTTTAAGCTCAAGCATAAGAGATTTAGGTTGTATTAGCATACGAGTGATATCCATGTTTAATGAGTCCAGAAGTTAGCAAGAGAAAAGTGTTCGGCCGTTTATTTATAACTAATTAATTATGTGATCCATTATTCACCTATACAATTGTTGTACCAACAAAAACATGTCGGGCTAAAATCTATTTAAAGACACCAAATGTTAACTTGTGGTGGAAGGACAGACAAATGCATATGATTTCAAAAAATATTAAATTAATTAAAATGTGGATAAGATGATTTTCATCCATTATCAATGGTAACATTTTTAGAAAAATACAAAATTTTAAATTATTTTTATTAAACAAGTATTTAAAATATATCAATAGAGACTATTTATTTAATTTTAGACGATAATAAGAAAATAAGAGAATGAAAGTACTTGAGTTTAATGAGTGAGAACTCCGAGATCATATCAACTCGGGGAGAATAACTCACCTCTAGCTCACAGCCACATGTATGATCCGAGAAATATTAAAGGTCACGGATTTTCTTATTTATTTATTTATTAAAAAAAAAAAAACAATTTTAGCATAAAAGAAGACAGAAACAGATTATCTTTCTTTTTTATTTTTTTTTATTTTTTTTCACGTGCATGTAACAGGAGTGTTGAAAATAATAATAATAATAATAATATCAGGAGCTAATTAATATAATAAAGTGCCAACCTTTTATTTATTTTTATTTTTATTTCCTGAACGAATAACACATTAAAATCATAATTAAATTTAATCCATAATTTTATTATTAGTTTTTTTAATATATTACACCATATATATTAAACGAAACATTAAAAAAAAGGTCAGGGTATTGTGTTTCCACGTGAAAGAAAAATAAAATAAGAATAATTAGAATAAATTCCTCTCAATTTCCCTTTTTACCCCTCATGCAATTCGAATCCAAATGCCCTTACTCGGAATCTTCCCGTGAACCACAAACAAAAGGTAATACCCAGATGGAGCAATGTTACCCGACCCGGGAATGCTGACGTGGATATCCCACGTGGTATTTCCCACTTTCGTCACATTCTCGCCGCCGATCACTAGCAGTCTCTGACTCATGGAGAATGAATGTGTATTGAACGGTGGTGCCACCATCGTCACATCCACCGTGTCGGAAGTTACACCGCCACCGGTGAGTTTAAACCGAACCACCAACTGCTGTGCGTGTCTAACTTTGGTTTGAGATGATGGTGATAATATTATTGGTCGCAGATTTTCAAATTTTGGATCCAAATACGGCGGCGAAAACGCTTCCAGTCTCAGCTCCGTCGGGAACGGCACGCCGGTGAAGTTGTAATATACATTCGGATTGCTCCCGCCGACCAATATGCGACCGTCACCGAGTAGCACCGCCGTGGAGTGATAAAGACGGGGGATCGTGCTCGGGTTTAACAACCGGAACCTCAAGCCGGGTGGGTCACTGGGTCGGTATACAACCGGGTTTAAAACTGGGTCCCGAGCGTTATCCCACCCGGCCGTTCCCAACCCCGCGCCATTAATGATCAAAACGTCGCCGTTTGGAAGCAAAATCATGTCCCCCATTACTCTACCCACCGGCATTGTTTCAATGACCCACTCGGGTTTCGGGTCGGTTATTGTGGTTCTAGCGCAGGTATTTAAAGCTTTGACAAAGGTCCGATTCTGAGCTTCATTAAAAGACCCTTTCGGAGCTCCACCGCAGACCAACACCTCTGCTCCAATCGTCGCCGCCTTTAAATTCCTCAACGGAAGCAGCACCGCCGAGCCAGTGCTCGGATAACACCGCGGATCTCCGCCAGGAATGGCCGGAAAAGTCTTCAGCACCTTATTCCTCGCGTAATCGAACAGAATCGACCGATTGTTCGCAAATATAAACAAACTTCCGTCGATGTTCAGAAACACAAACGGATACAAATTGTTCTCGATTAACCGATCGTTCGTCTCTACCAAGAATGGTAAGCTATACGCCTTGGAAGCTCCGCCGGTTTTCGGAAAAAATTCGTAGTTGAACTGCCGCCGTCCGCCGATTACAATCTGCCGTCCATCTGGCAGAATGTGGTTCGTCGGATACCATCGGCGAACACTTAGGGCAAACGGAATCTCCTCCCAATCGGAGCCATCAGGATACGGCTTGAAGATTCTAACCCTCCGATCACCGTCGTTAAATCCGCCGGTCTGAACGAGAGTTCCATCGCTCATGGCGGCACCGGCAGAGCACCATACATCGGTCTGAACCATGAGTGGCCGGAACGAGTTGGAAGCGACGTCGTATTCCAGTGAATGAGCAGTACAATCGACTTGCAGAGCCGTATCGTTCGGATCCATTCGGCATTTTCCATCCGGCAAGCTCAAATTGGAGGTGCCGAAGTCGGTTCTGTCGTAGATGACGACTCTGTCATTGTGAAGTAACTGCATGTGCATTGGCAGAACTCCGATGTCGTTCTGCAGAAGCTGCCACTGGCCGCCGCCGTCGTCGGCGGTCGACGATGACAGCAAAGTGAGGACGAGAATTTGGAGAAGCATAGTTGCAGAGAAGTAGGTAGCTCGAATTGCTCTGTTTTTTCAAAATCCGCCATTAACGAGAAAGATAAGTAATCCAACCCCCTGCCACTGGTTTTCAGTGGCCGATCAAAATGACGATTTTAGGTCCATTTCAGAACGAAAATTATGACTTCTCAACGTATCAAATAAGGTTATTATAGACATTTGATTGAAAAATAGAATTTCTGTCCAATATTGTTTCTTACATAAAACCCATTAAATAAAGCGTGTCTTTTTTTTTTTTTTTTTTTTTTTTTTTTTTTTTTTTTTTTTTTTTTTTTTTTTT